>NW_026881509.1:0-35075 GCF_032173495.1 Musca vetustissima | reverse complement strand
GGGCTTAAGAAAAGCAACGGAGCTTCTTGATAAATTTGGCCTAGAAGCATTTTCGATGCCCCTTGCGGAAGTGCGTACCTCAATATTCTAGTCCCCGCCGTTTTCCCACAGTGGGACCTAACCTATTTTCCCCTTATATGGAATTTAAATCTGGCCACTGTGTGCTTAAGAAAAGCAACGGAGCTTCGGGAAAAATTTGGCCTAGAAGCATTTTCGATGCCCTTTTCGGAAATGCATATCACAATATTCTAGTCCCCGCCGTTTTCCCAAAGCGGGACCTTCCCACAGTGGGACCTAACTTATCAGGCCACTGCGGGTCTAAGAAAAGCCACAGAGCTTCGGGAAAAATTTGGCCTAGAAGCATTTTCGATGCCCTTTTCGGAAATGCATACCACAATATTCTAGTCCCCGCCGTTTTCCCACAGTGGGACCTAACCTATTTTCCCCTTATATGGAATTTAAATCTGGCCACTGTGGGCTTAAAAAAAGCAATGGAGCTTCGTGAAAAATTTGGCCTAGAAGCATTTTCGATGCCCTTTTCGGAAATGCATACCACAATATTCTAGTCCCCGCCGTTTTCCCACAGATGGAATTTAAATCTGGCCACTGTGGGCTTAAGAAAAGCAACGGAGCTTCGGGAAAAATTTGGCCTAGAAGCATTTTCGATGCCCTTTTCGGAAATGCATACCACAGTATCCTAGTCCCCGCCGTTTTCCCACAGTTGGACCTAGCCTATTTTCCCCTTATATGGAATTTAAATCTGGGCACTGTGGGCTTAAGAAAAGCAACGGAGCTTCAAGAAAAATTTCGCTTAGAAGCATTTTCGATGCCTTTTCGGAAATGTATACCACAATATTCTAGTTCCCGCCGTTTTCCCACAGTGGGACCTAACCTATTTTCCCCTTATATGGAATTTAAATCTGGCCACTGTGGGCTTAAGAAAAGCAACGGAGCTTCGGGAAAAAATTGGCCTAGAAGCATTTTCGATGCCCTTTTTGGAAATGCATACCACAATATTCTAGTCCCCGCCGTTTTCCTACAGTGGGACCTAAGTTATTTTCCCCTTATATGGAATTTAAATCTGGCCACTGCGGGTCAAAGAAAAGCCACAGAGCTTGGGGAAAAATTTGGCCTAGAAGCATTTTCGATGCCCTTTTCGGAAATGCATACCACAATATCCTAGTCCCCGCCGTTTTCCCACAGTGGGGCTAAACCCTCTTATCCCTTGCATTCAAATTTAAATCTAACTCGTTGGAAAATACAGTGTTGGAAAACGTAAAAATAAATATTGTGAAATAAATTTAAATTTATTTTCACGGACATGGGTTGAACATATGTCTATAATCCTAAAATACTGCTATTTAGAGGACAATGTCATATGAGACTATACCAAAAGAGGTGACCAATATTGAATACCTCTGGCAGGAATTTGGATAGATATATCCCATTTTCAATACCATCCTAGCATCCTAGTTGTAATAACAATATATGTGCAAAATTGAAAAGTCTCTCTTAAATATTACAATCTCTGTCATGATATCAACAGAGAGACGGACAGTCGGTCAGAAAGACATTTATAAATCAAAAAAAGAATTTTATTCTGATCCGGAATTTCAGTAGTGTTGGCGGTTTATTTGGGATACCATTTGTATTTTGTTTTTGCAAAATAGTCAGGCTGAATCCCAGTTTGTTGTTTTTATAAAAAACAATTATTTATTAGTGGGGAATGTATGGCATTGTTTGCCGAGGGGTAAGGCAGGGAAGACTATAGTTTCGGATCACGACACTGATCCTCATCAGTTCCCTTAGTTTTTTGTTGGGATATTCTCTGGGAGAGAATAAACTATTTCAAAAGACGAGGGCTGTACTTGTCCAGATTCTCTTTACCGTGGGTTATGTTGTGATGTTGGGCTTTAAATTGCGGCCTAAAGATCGACTCGAAAAAAAACACAAAAAAAATTAAGTTTTCGTTCCACTTCACCCCAAAATTATTATCTGATCATCACCGAAAATGGAATCTAATGGAAAATTGCAAAGCAATCAGCACTATATTTCCGCCCTCTAGTGTGGTATTGGGTTACTAAATAATATCTCAGTACGTAAGCACCCGTAAATATTTAGATGTAACTCCCACATCTGAGTACATACGACCATAAAATTGGTATCAATTTAAAGGTCAACCACTCCTCTTGAACGTACTATAAACTTCTCGGGCCTAGTTACTTCAGGGGCAAATATATACGCCATAGAATAAATATTTTGTAATTTTTCACACAAAAGTTAAGGTCCATTTGACTCGCTAAATATTGACCAATCCTTATCAAAACAGGCATGATTATTCTTTGACTCAAATCCCTTCTCCATGTAAAATTTCGCGATGTTCGGGCCATAATTGCGTCCTCTGAAGCGACCAGAAAAACGGACAAAAATTAAGTATTTGGTCCATTTCATCCCAATCTTTTCCAAAACAAATAGGGGTCGTCATTGGCCAGAACCCATCCTACATGCATCCTACATTTCGTGAAGGTTCGTCCATAACTGTGGCCTGCATCATGTTTACAAATTATAATGGACAGACGGACGGACGGACGGACACTCATGCCAAGGACAAGGTATTAAATTTGAGCCTAAAATATAGTTTTTTGTAAAAATTAGAATAGATGCAAATATTGCATGCTAATTGTGCAAATAATAAACTGGTGTCCAATTGAGGTTAAATTTTGCATAGCTCGCTGTGCTGCAGCATAATAAATAGTTTGATTTAAATGGATTTACATAATTTTGTCCCGTTCTTTAAAAACGACTCTAAATCTGCTCTAATGAAATGGAATTAGGCGTAGGTTGTTGTGGACATGTGTATGGATTGACTAACCCGGTTCACAACTTCATGCCAATGGTCCTTCAAAAATGCGACATCTGCTAGGATGCATCTTCTGAACATACCCAAAGTGGTAAAGTGTGTCATATATTCGGCCCCGTCCGACTTTACTATTTTCCTTGCTGGTGTTACTTGTACATGACAAATCTACTACCACATAATGCAATGACATGGAATAAACCACAATAAGGATGTAAAACAGTTATTTTAGAACTAATATTTAGGTTGTTCTTTCATCTAACGTTTAGGTTTAGCTAACTATAAAAGGTAATTTATTTATAGTATTAAGAAATTTACCAAGCTTGGGCTCTTACCTCGTATATGTCTTTTCAGCTGCCGATTCTTTCATAAAAGTATCCGATGGAACGCGCTGCGCCGTAACAATGTCGTGAATGAAATTTTTATGCAGTTAATGTAAATGTGCCGGTTTCATATCAAAACACCGTATTTACATATTTTAGAGTTTAAAGATGAAGGTTACAATAACTTCAAAGCTTTGACCTTCCATGGCATCTACGCTATGGTGGGATAATAAAAATGACCCAGTGTTTTTATTCATTAATTATTGTTAAGGTCGCCATTTCTATAGATTCAGTACTCGAAGGGTTGTGAATGTTCCCCATCGCAAACATACAAGTGTAGTATTGTGATTGTGTTTCTTTTATGTAGCATGCTGCTCACAGTGTAAAAATTGTAATAAAATAAACTTAGGCCATGCCGAAACATTTATACATATATTTACTTAATCTATACATAAAAGAGTTGCGTTATAAGTGACTGACTGATCATCAACGCCCAGACGAAACGGCTAAAGCTAGAAACTTGAAATTTGGCATGTAGGTCGGGTTTGGTGAGTAGGCGTGTGATAAGGCGGGGTTTTCGGAAATTTGTACTAAAACGTACTAAAAAGTACTAAAACTGAATTGTGCAGGAATGGTTAGACATGAAAGTCTGAAATTTGGCACGTATCTTTGTATATGACGAGCGAACTTGAATGTGTGAAAAAATTTTGGAATTTAGTACTCAGATGTACTAAAAAGTACTAAACATTATATTTGAATGAAATAGGTAGATGTACATATCTGAAACTTAGTATGTAGCTTAAACTAATACAAATAGAATGATTTGCATTTTTTTTGGAAATAAGTACTAAAATGGTACTAAAAAGTACTAAAACTATAGAACACCAGAACGGTTGGAAGTGGAACTCTGAAATTTAGTATGCAGCTTTGTCAATGATAAGCAAATCAGAATGTGCATACAAATTTTGGAAATTAGTAATAAAGATACTAAAATGTACTGATATTTGGTATGTAGGTTAAGATATTACAAATAGAATGATGTGCAAAAATATTGTTTTAAATTTAGTACTAAAATTGTAAAGGTACCAAAAAGGGTACAGAATATTATACTACGATGAAACAGGTAGGGATAGATATCTCAAACTTTGTATGTAACTTAATCTATTACAAATAGAATGATGGGCAAACAATTTTTTTTAATTAGTAAAATGTTTAAATGTGAAACTTCGTATATAGCTTTAATTATTACAAATAAAGTACTATTCATAACATTTTTTGGAAGTTAGTACTAAAGTGGCGTAGTGGGTGGCGTAGGGGATGATAGATACCAACGGCTCTGATTGGCTTTAACTTGGGAAGCCCAAGCTTATCTTGGTACCTCTTTCAGCTCCCCGCGGTGCCACCTGGGGAGCTATTCTCATCACCCGATGAAATAGTGAGCTAACATGTGCCGCGAGTTCACACATAAGAACTATAAAAAAATGGGTTGAGGCGTCGGGTTAGTTGCCCACTCTCGGAAAACCCAACCTACTACGAAAAAGCAAAGAAAAAGAAAACCAAACAGGAGAATAAAAGACCTTGTCTTCAGATTCTCTCCAGTAGATGAGCGAATTGCTATAATCCGTATAAAAGCGAAGTTCTTTTACATCAGTCTAATTTGCGCCCATGCTCCGACCGAAGATAAAGATGAACAGACCAAAGACATATTTTACTAGCGTCTAGAAACAGCATATGACCGTTGCCCTGGCCATGACATTAAAATTCTGCTAGGAGATTTTAATGCAAAAATCGGAAGGGAAAATATCTTTGGCCCCACCGTCGGAAAATTCAGCCTTCATGAAGAAACATCCGACAACGGCATGAGGTTGATTGACTTCGCGGCAGCAAAAAACATGGTAGTTAGCAGCACAGATTCAAGCATCTCGATATACACAAGGCCACCTGGATTTCTCCTGATCAAGTAACATGAAATCAAATTGATCATGTTGTGATAGACGGAAGGCATTTATCCAGTGTTTTAGACGTCCGATCGATCCGAGGAGCGAATATCGATTCGGACCATTACCTTACCAACTATAGAGGAATAAGTCTCCTTCCCATCGCATATAAAGTGATGTGTGAACGATTGAAGCCAATGGTCAATGACATCATCGGACCATACCAATGCGGTTTCAGACCTGGCAAATCCACCATTGACCAGATTTTCACTCTGCTCCAAATCCTGGAAAAGACCCACGAAAAACACATCGACACATACCACCTATTTGTCGACTATAAAGCCGCATTCGACAGCCCTATCCGTTCAGAGGTGTTTAAAGCCATGTCTGCGTTCGCATTCCAGCAAAATTAATACGGCTATGCAGGATAACTTTAAGCGACACAAGGTCAGCCGTTAAAGTACGAAAGGAACTATCGGAGCCCTTCAATACCGAACGAGGATTCAGACAAGGTGACAGTTTGTCGTGTGATCTTTTTAACATCCTACTGGAAAAGGTCATACGAGACGCAAAGGTGAACAGAAATGGCACTCTGTACACCAAACAACACCAGTTACTCGCCTACGCCGATGACATCGATATAATGGGTCGAACATTGCGAGCGGTAACAGCCACCTTTGAACAAATTGAAAAGGAGTCTGCCAATGTGGGTCTGGCAGTAAACGGCGAGAAGACCAAGCTGATGGTATCAACGCGCAAGACGTCCAGTAGACTCGGACCAACTGTGGAACTTGAGAACTACAGCTTCGAGGTAGTTAAATACTTGATATACCTTGGTACCGCCATAAATAAAACGAATAATATCAGTTTTGAAATTCGGAGAAGGATTGTGATGGCCAACAGATGCTACTATGGTCTAAGTAAGCAGTTTAGAAACAAGGCCACCTCTCGCCAGACCAAACTCACACTTTACAGGACGCTGATACTACCCGATACTGATACTATTATATGGATCAGAAGCATGGGTACTTGCGCAAGCAGATGAGCAGAGCTTGGGGTGTTTGAGAGAAAAATTCTCCGAAAGATCTACGGGCCGATCTGCGTCGACGGTGAATATCGGCGTCGAATGAACAACGAGCTCTACAATTTATACGCGGACATCGACATAGTCAGTCGTATTGAGCTGCAGCGACTACGGTGGCTAGGCCATGTTGTGCGGATGAATGAAGATGCCCCAGCTCAAAAGGCATATAAAAATGAGCCTACTGAAAAAGGCCACGAATTAGATGGAAAGGCCAAGTAGAAAACAACATCTTGGAACGTGGTCTTCCAAATTGGTGGACTTGCGCACAAGATCGACGCGCTTGGAAATCTTTTTTAAGCTCGTCTTATGGAACAACCGTTCTGTAACAAGCCAGATAAGTAAGTAAGTACTAAAGTGGTTATAAAAAGTTCTATATAATAAAATAAAATGTAACTGGTAGAAATAGAAATCAGAAATTACATATTAAATTTCTATTGCAAATAGAACGATATGCATAATTCTTTTGAAATTAGTATTAAATACTGTAGTATAATGTAGCGGGAAGAAATAGAAATAGAGAGCGCGGTGCATAGATTTAACTACTACAAATACTATGTTATAGAATAATATATTTTTAAAATTTGTACTAAAATGGTACAAAATATTAAATTATAATGGAAAAGTTAGAGATTAAAATCTGAAATGGATTGTAGCTTAACTTTTTACAAATAGAGCGGTATGCATAAATATTTTTTGGAAAATTGTACTAAATATTGTACCACAGTGAATGCTAAATAATATAAATGTAAATTTAGGTGTAAATTTAGGTGAAATATCATTTGTTTGTCCTAAGGTCGAACCATTTTGAAATTGGAGATAATTTTATCCAGGGACCGTAACGGTTATAACTTATATCAAATCAGTAAAAAATAACTGTTATTATGTGACCTAAATAAAAAAATCCACTATAATTATTTATTTTTTAACGGAAAAAATAAACGTTGATTTTTAACTGTTAAAAATATTTTTATTTTTTCCGTCAAAAATAAAAGTCTGATGTTTATGATTTCCAAATTTACAATGTTTATACTTTTATTTTTTCCGTCAAAAATAACAGTCTTTTTGGGACTTTTATTTTTTCCGTCAAAAATAAAAGTCTTTTTGGGACTTTTATTTTTTCCGTCAAAAATAAAAGTCTTTTTGTGATTTTTATTTTTTACGTCAGGAAATAAAAGTCTTTTTACGTAAATAAACATATAGAGTGTGGTACCAGTTATATAACCTTTGACCTAATAGTCAGGGGAATGATTCTTTAATTTATATTCATGATTTGGTACACTAGACTATTTTTTAAAAATTTATAACAAATATGTTTTACCTTTGATCTTGATTACTTATGTGTACACTTATTGTAATAAGGACAGAGATTTATAAATTGTAATTTTATAACTGATTACTAGTTGTATAAACTTCTTTACATAAAAAGTGTTTTATTTCCAGACGGAAAAAAATAAAAATCCCAAAAAGACTTTTATTTTCTGACGGAAAAAATAAAAATCCAAAAAATACTTTTATTTTTGACGGAAAAAATAAAAGTCCCAAAAAGACTGTTATTTTTATATAAAGCTTCCGTAAAAAGACTTTTATTTTTGACGGAAAAAATAAAAATCATTTTTAACAGTTAATCCTTAACATGGGAACTCTTTTCTCATTCACTCAATATCCTTAATGGGCTCCTCAATACGAACTAATTGGTATATGACACTATTGGTGTCCCATGTCTCTAACATGAAGATTTTTTTGTTCGCATTTTAAAAAATAACTGTTATTTTCGGTCCCTGATTTTATCCGATTCCAGAATATTTCATCCAAGTCAGTATGATAGAATGTTATGTATGAAGTGTCGTTGAAATCGGTTTAGATTTAGATATAGCTCCCACATATAATTTCGTCCCATTTGATGTAAATGATTATCCAAATTTACAATGTTTATACGACTTTCGAGAAAATCTTGTCAGATTTATATATATCTCCCATATATATTTTCGTCCGATTTACGGTAAACGGGGCACCAAAGTCCCTACATATCTTTCGATTTACAGGAAATTTTGTATAGCGTACTGAATTAGGTCTAGAATGACGTGTGTCAAGTTTCGAGAAAATCGGTTCAGATTTAGATATAGATTCCATATATATTTTCGTCCGATTTAAGGTAAACGGGGCACCAAAGTCCCTACATATCTTTCGATTTGCTCGAAATTTGGCATAGGGTACTGAATTAAGTCCAGAATGATGTGTGCTATGTTTCGTGAAAATCGGTTCAGATTTAGATATAGCTCCCATATATAGTTTTCTTCTATTTTATGTAAATGGAGCACCAAAGTCCGTGCAAATCGAATGATATACATTCGATTTGCTATATAGTTTTGTCTTATTTAAGGTAAATGGGGCACCAAATCCCTATATATCTTTCGATTTGCACTAAATTTGGCATAGGATTCAATTCAGTATCCTATGCCATGACGTGTGCAAAGTTTCGAGAAAATCGGGTCAGATTTATATATAGCACCCATTTAAGGTAAATGGAGCTCAAAAGTCCCTATATATCTTTCGATTTGCACGAAATTTGGCATAGGGTACTGAATTAGATCGGCAATGATGTGTGCTAAGTTTCGTAAAAATCAGGGATGGTCCGTATGACGAATTTTAAGGTTTTCGACTGTTAAAAAAGGTGTAAAAGTCGAAAACGTCATATACCTGTATAAAATGTAATAAATGTAGTAAACGTCATTTATTTGAATATTATTACCATATAGAGTTATTCCTTACATATATATGAGTATTCCTTACTAGAACTTATTAAAAAATTTTAAACTTTTTGGAGAATAAAATTTGATATGGATTTCAGTAAAGCATACGCAATTTCCAAATTCATTAATGGAAATAGCTATTTTGTCAAAAACCTAATGGTTTTGCGTGGGTTTCCGACGTTTCTGACGTATGTATTATACGTCGGAAATGTATGTCATTTACGTCACTGTTTCTGATGGACCATCTCTGGTGAAAATCGGTTCAGGTTTAGATATAGCTCACATATATATTTTCGTCCGATTTAATTTAAATTGTGCACTATATACCCATAGCTATGCCGATTGACACAACGTACTGAAATTAATATAAATTAATCTCTGCAAGTTTCCTTGAAATCGATTCAGATTTAGATATAGCATAGCATACATTTATAATTTCGACCTATTCATGTTGATTGTACACCAAATAATCAAAAGGTGCCTGATTGATATTACATTTTAAATAGTGGAACATACCAAATAGCTTGTGTAAAGTTTCTTTTAAATCTATTTACAAAATTTGGAATAGGATGCGGAATGACATGTGTTGGGATTAATGTTAGTCGGTTCCCCAAAGTGGTGAAGGGTATCTTATAGTCGGCCCATTCCGACTTTGCTACTTTCCTTACTTGTTCGACTTTGTTACTTGTCTTGTTTTTAACAAAGTCATATTGAAGGATATTCTCATTATGCCAAATTAGATATTTATATCCATAAATTGCAACATCAATGTTGTCATCATCAACACTATAATAGAGCCGTGAACATAACATAAATATTTGTGATGTTGTTGTTGTTGACAAACGGATTTGGCAAGAAATTTATTTTAACTTGAAGTTAACTAACAAGGCTCAAATATGTCCCAAGGGAAGATGTTTCGTCTACAATTTGTATTGTGTCGAACGTCATTGGATGTAGTATGACCCACAATGCCTAAATTGTGCCATCATCGAAACGATATTATGTATGTATTTATATTTCCGTTTTTGTGGGTGAAAATTAAAGTGTGAGTTCTCCCATCAACTAAACAGATATCATGTGTTGTTAAAATGACACAAAGAAGATATTTATGACAAACAGTACACACACTCTGTAAAGTTTACAATGTATCGGATGCCTGTTCTTATAAACCTTGTGTATTTTCCTCACATTTTCCATTTAAAGTTTCCGGTTTTGACTTTTACTTCCTCTTCTGAGGCAAATTAAATCTTAAAACAATCAGTGCTGTATCGTTATTGAAATCATGGACAAATAACGAATGAACATTGTATGTAGCAACATACAGGACTTTTTGTTTCCTTATTTCATGAAGAGTGAATAGGAAAGTATAAGAAAAAGGAAACAAGATAGATACATATATAAATCCGCTTTTTTATTACATTTATGCATGCACGTCCGTTCGTCCTGTATGACCATTTACTGTAGGTAACAAAACTTATTTATTTGGTGAAAAGCGGTTCAGACTTTGTTTGGATACGTTGCAAAAGTGATACATTTCAAATGAAAGTTGTTGATCCATTCATCCTCAAATGGAATCATTTGGCTTGTAAAATTAAATCATTGTGCTTAATGAACTGGGCGATTTGGTGTATACGAACTTAAAGAATTTTATACTTGTCTCTCTTCTTTTAATGGAAACCAGGCCAAGTTTCCGTTAAGAAAAGGGCAACAAGTATTTGATTTTTCTTAAAAGGTCGGGAGCCATATATGAAGACTTTGTCTATCTAAATCGCCCGCTAATATTTTGTGTAAGATCTGAGAAATTAAATGCCAAATTTTAGACACTATTGTGATTTGAATTGTCATAACTACGTATGTCTAAAACTTCATCAACTTTTATGTTTCCGTTATTCTTTTTTAAATTTAAATAAAGTCACCGAAAAAGATGTTTGAGAGTAAATATGAAATCACTTATCATATGCTTTACCAAACAGAAAGACTATCCGGATATAATTGGTTGGAAATTGGCACAGATAAGTGGCTTTAAACATAGAGGACGCACTTGGGTATTTTTCACATTTTCCTTTTGAATTTAGGGCCGACCGAACTTTACGTGGTTTCCACATTACTCAGCTAGAACACACATCCAACTACTGATATATTACAGTTTCAGGACACTGTGACTTTTTACACATGTTTGTAATATTAGTTTGAGAATGAATCGATTTGCAAAACGACATGTACATTAGAACTTTTTGCAGTTTTAACCTACTTTATGAGGATTTATTTATTATTTACAAATATATTTATTTACAAATATATAATGGAATTGACAATTGAAATCCACTGGGTTAACTTAATCCAGTACAATGTAAACGTACTATAAGGGACTACATAGAGTCACTTTAAATCGAATTATCCATGCCCATCGTTTTCGATTCAGATGTAGACTCAATTCAGTACACTATGCAAAATTTCGTGCAAATCAAAAAAAAAAAAATATATATATATATATATATATAGGGGCTTTTGTGTGGGAGCTTTGTCTAAATCTGAACCCAATTTCACGAAATTTAACACACAACACTCTAGACTCAATTCATTACGCTATGCAAAATTTCGTGAAAACCGGAAGAACAAAAATATAGTGGCTTTAATGCATAATTTACATAAAATCGAACGAAAATATATGTGGGAGCGATTTCAACAAAACTTAACACACGGCACTGTGGACTCAATTTGATACGCTGCAAAAGTTTTAGTCTCAATCGGTTATTTATTAGTCATTTGTACTATAGTTATGTTGTAGTTAAGCCTTTTTGTTTCAGAAAATATCATGTGAAAAAGACGTAACTGACATAAACCCTTTAAAATCCAAAAGATAAATAAATAAAAATTAAAAAAGTAAATAATTTTTTTCAAAAAATAAATACGGCTCTATATTGCAGTTCAAGGTTGAAAAAAAATCCATCCATACTCTATTTTTACAGATTTTATGAAGTTTTTCGCATCTCCTGTAAAATTAGTAAAAGTGTAGTTACGTCCATTTGCATTTATGGTGACCATATAAACATATACAGTCGACGCCCGGTATAACGAATACTTAGTTTAACGAATTCGGTATAAAACGATTGAAAAAAAATAATCGACTTTTTACACTGACTATAGCATATAACGAACGTTTTCCAAATTTATATACTGGGTATACCGAATGGCGCAAAAAATAATTGGCTGATCCAAATGTGGTATAGGTTGGTAATGTGGTATAGTCACTTTTTTTAAACCGAAAATTTTAGAATAACTGGAACATGTTCTATAAATTGCTGTTCTCAAAAAAAAATAAGATAGCAATGATCGGTTTTATTTATTTAACTCAGGTTGAGAATCAGAACCAAAATTAAATTTTTCATGAAATTGACATTTTTCGGTTGAAGTTTAAAAATTTTTTGTTTTACAGATGTATTTTAATCTTTATTATTAAAGTATTAAAATAATTAGTGAGTACTAAAAATCAAATAATATGCGCGATTGACCACATATTTAACAATTTAAGAAAAATACTATACGTTTATTCAGTCGGTATGAAAAAAGCCAGCAGAAGACGAAATATCATTACTTTTTGAAACATTTGTACTCTACGAGAGTCTACCATGAATAGAAATGGGCAGTGGGTAAATACCCAAAGGGTAAATACCCGGTAAATTGGGTAAATACCCATTTGCGGGTATTTATTTGGGTATTTACTATATTGAATAGGTAATGCAACATGTTACACCCTATTTCCGGGTTTCTGTTATCAAATCGATTTAGAATGGAGAGTTTTACGATACTTTTAAGACGTGGGTAAATACCCGAGTTTTTACCCAAAAAATGGGTATAAACTCATTAACTGCCGAACTACTTGACATAGGCGGCCAAAATTTTGCATACCTGTTTTTAACGTCAAAGCAAATATAGGAATCCGAAATGGGGTCCCTGGGTCCAAGTTTTGATATAGCCCCACTATAACCATGTCTCCCGATTTAAGGTATTTTTTGCCTATTAGAAACATTTTACAACCAAATTGGCTGTTATTTGGCACAGAGTGTTCTTTTTGTGTACCAAATGTCCATGCAAAAATTTATGTATGTAGGTCCACGTTTACTGGTAGCCCCCATACAAAGTATAAACTCTTTAACTGCCGAACCACTTGACATAGGCGGCCAAAATTTTGCACACACGTTTTTAATGTCAAAGCAAATATAGAAATCCAAAAATGTCCCTGGGTCCAAGTTTTGATATAACCCCCATATATCCCTATCTCCCGATTTAAGGTATTTTTTGCCTATTAGACACATTTTACAACCAAATTGGCCAACCAATTGTGCCAAATTGGCTGTAATTTGGCACAATTTGGACCCAGGGACCCCATTTTTGGATTCCTATGTTTGCTTTGACATTAAAAACATGTATGCAAAATTTTGGCCGCCTATGTCAAATCAAAATAGGGGTAACTTTGTATGGGGGCTACCAGTAAACGTGGACCTACATACATAAATTTTTGCACGGACATTTGGTACCCAAAAAGAACATTCTGTGCCAAATTACAGCCAATTTGGTTCGAAAATGTGTCTAATAGACAAAAAAATACCTTAAATCGGGAGATACGGTTATAGGGGGGCTATATCAAAACTTGGACCCAGGGACACCATTTTTGGATTTCTATATTTGCTTTGACATTAGAAACATGTGTGCAAAATTTTGGCCGCCTATGTCAAGTGGTTCGGTAGTTAATGAGTTTATACCCATTTTTTGGGTAAAAACTCGGGTATTTACCCAAGTATTTACCCACGTCTTTAAAGTATCGTAAAACTATCCATTCTAAATCGATTTGATAACAGAAACCCGGAAATATGGTGTAAGATGTTGTATTACCGATTCAATATAGTAAATACCCAAATAAATACCCGCAAATGGGTATTTACCCGGTATTTACCAACCCCTTGGGTATTTACCCGGTAAATACCATCTCTAACCATGGATCACAAGGATGAAAAACAAAGGCTATGAGTTTTAACAACTTCTCCATACAAAACCCATTAAGGTAAGTAGTAAAGTCGGAAGGGGCCGACAATATGATACCCTTCACCACTATGGGTATATAAAAATAGGCATACTAACAGAAGGACCATTAACATGAAATTGGATGAACTAAAATATGTGACCTTTATCTAAATGTGAACCAACTTAGATCAATCCATAAACATGTCATTCGTTTGTTACAATGGGACAAAATTATGTAAATCGATTTAAGGGAACCCCACCCATTCTAGATTTTAATTTTTCAAGATTTTCAATGGGCTGGTAAATCAATACCAATGCTTGTTAATGTTTGTAACTTTGCACATAAAATGAAGATTTAAAAAGGAAGAAAAATAATTTACAAAAAAATTTTGTTGTTGTTGTTTTTTGTGATCAAAGAAAAGTCCTTATTTTTGATGGCGGGCATGATAACTCCTCACTGGAACATCGGAATCCGAAAATTCCAACGGTGTTAGAAAGAGTACATGTCTGGCTCTCGTATGAACTAGGATTATTGACTTCGCTCTAAAATTAACTAAATGGCGGACCTTTGAAAAAATATTTTTGGAAAATCGCCGACTTTTGATCAAAAACCAAGTTAAAAAATAAGGAAGATCTTCACCGATTGGCTTTATCCTAGTTCATACGATAGCTATACATTCACAGAGAAACGTGTATAAATTTGAAATCGATTGGGTTATTAGTTTTTGAGTTATCGTGCCCGCCATTCGCAAAAAAGTGTTTAGAGAAAAACGCGTTTAAAGTTTGAGAAACCCTTTATCCGTCACTTGATGCTGACACAATAAATCGGCTATATCTAAAAGAGTTCTTGAGATTTTCACTTGAAATTTTGTAGGGACATTCTTGAATCTCGAATTAAATCAAAAAAAATTTTTTTTTGATCCCGAGAATGGGGGGGGGTCCCCTTAAAGCAAATATATTAACACGAGTCGGTCGGAAACGTATATGGCCTACATCTGCACGCAATTACGTCATTCTATTCAGAAAAAAACTGAAGCGTTTAGTGCTCCATTTACTTAAAATCGGATAAAATTGATATCGAATCTATATCCAAATATGAACCGTTTTCAACCAAACTTGTCACAGGTAAGGTTAGATTAATTTTTGCACGATTTGTTTCTAATGGACATATTTTGAGTCTTTGGATCCCACTTAAGATCGGACAAAATTATATGGGAGCTATATCTAAATCAGGGCCGATTTCCAGGAAACTTATCACACATCATTCTATACATAATTCATTACGCTATGCCAAATTTCGTGCAAATCGAAAGATATATAAGGACTTTGGTACACCATTTACATTAAATCGGACGAAAATATATAGGGGAGCTATATCTAAATCTGGATCGATTTTCAAGAAATTCTACACACATCATTCTAGTTCTAATTCAGTACGCTGTGCCAAATTTCGTGCAAATCGAAAGATATATAAGGACTTTGGTACACCATTTTCATTAAATCGGGCGATAATATATATGGGAGCTATATCTAAATCCGGACCGATTTTCAGGAAACTTAACACACATCATTCTAGACCTAATTCAGTACGCTGTGCCAAATTTCGTGCAAATCGAATGATATATAGGGACTTTGGTACACTATTTACATAAAATCGGACGAAAATATATATGGGAGCTATATCTAAATCTGAACCGATTTTTCCCAATTTCAATAGGTTTCATCCTTGGGCCAAATAAGTGACCTATGCCAAATTTCATCCAATTCGGATCATAAATGCGACCTGTACTTTGTTTACAGTTTAACATGGACAGACAGAGAACGGACGGACATGCATAAATCGACTTAAAGAGTGATTCTATGCATATTCTCAAAAGGAACCATGTGTCTATTTCGTTTTCTTTTGCCTGTTACAAACATATGCACAAAGACATAATACCCTGTACAACAGTGTGGTGAAGGGTATAATTAAATATTGCCATGTGGAGACATTATTATATAACAACGATTAAAGTTCCACTCAACGTATCCGTTAAAATCTCAACACACATAAATGTCGAGCTAATTCGCATTCCTTAAAACAATATGTTATATAAGATATCAATTGGGAGTGAAAATTATACTATACAACATCAACATCATGTGGTATACCACATTACCTGCACTTTCTTTAAAATCACTTTTAATGGAATTTCAAATATTTTCTCAAATATCTCTCAAATTGTTATAATAATATTAATTCCAAATTTATAATGGAAAGACAACACATGTAGCATGTTAACACGTTGACGGACAATTACGTCTATAGCCGTCAAGTTCACTATGTGACATGACGTGCATTTACCAGCGTATAAGTAGAAGCCTAGTGTCATGTTTTCGAATTTCACTTGTTTCTACTGTCCGTCAACGTGTTAAGTAAAAAAAAAATTAATCGGATAAAAAATAAAAAAATAGCAAATCTAAAAACAAATGGGTATACCACATTTGCATCACCTCCTATAAATAGGGCGTGGATTAAAAAAAATTCGCAGCTTATATGAAACGTTGATATTTTAAATAATTTTTTTCGAAACCTATATAAGGCGTGGATTTTTAAAATACTTTTTTCAAAACCTTTATAAAGTGTGGATTTTTTAAATCATTTTTTTTTTCGAAGTTTCAAGATAAAAAACATATTTATTAAATTATTTGATTCCCTTTCACCGTACATATTCTTTTGATCATCATACAAACGCATATCATGCGCCGCCAAATTACAACAATATAGCGCATTATTTCGGTTCTTATCAGCATGGGTGCATTGTGCAGCACACATTGGCGATGAGACCAGCCATGGTATGCCTCATTCGATTTGTGTTTCTTACTCTGCACCAAGGTTGAGAATTACAATTCCCAATTTATGTTTCAACCATTCTTTTGCACCAGCGCCGGCGGATGTGTCAAAATTCCGTCACATTGGGATTAATGAGCAGTGCCACATTCAGGTACACACTAGTATACCACAAAACTAGTATACCACAAAACAGACATGTTTGGCACACCACGATTTCAGGCCCAGATTGTGCTCCACATGTATTACATGGGATTTGTTGCGTTTCGACACTGTGTGTAGGGTGGCCCAAGGAGTTTTCCTCCCCTTACAATTAATAGGGAAACTATTTAATTAATAAACAATTAGCTTATTCACAACAATAAAAAAGAAAATGAAGTGTCAAAATAATTTTGACACTTCTATTACTTTAGTGTCGTACCTAGTGCGAATGCGTACGATTTCAATGAATGTTAGCCAAATACCACCCTTATATTTTTATTCGCAATTCGTATTTGATTTTGGATTAATGCGTATTCGTACAATTTTATTAACACTTTTTTTTATAACACTTGAATTGAACTGGAACCATCATCACAGCTGTTGGTACAATAAAGGCCTAAGTAGAATGGAGGCTTAGCTCGTTTTGCCTTATCGCGTTAACGCGCACAAAAAGATAAACATTATACATCACTATGTATGTATATTTTTTAATGTTTAATCATGGTCCATGTGTTTTATATTATAGAAAATGTCTTACATTGTTAGTGGTAGATTTCCACACAACCCAAGAGGTACTACCATTGCGCGTTGCCAATTATTTTACTTGGCTGGCTCCCCAATAGGCACTACTACCAAGCAGTGTACTAGGTACACTACAACCACTAGCACAGCTATTGGTGCAATAAATGATATATATGTTAATGTGTAAACGGCAATACACCTAACTAAATAAAAAAAACAAAACAAACATTAGTTTATATTTGCATAAATTATATATACACTTTTGCATTAAATGGATTTCTATGTTAAGATTGGTAAAATAATTGTTATAGGAAATTTGAATAATTCTTTAATTTATTTATTTTAATGTTTTTCCAAACAAAGTTCACACAAAAATGGCGAAGAATAAGCATCATATCCATATTTAAAGCAGTCATCACAAATTGGTCGGGCACAATTAAAACAGATATGTTTAAAATTTGAATCGCTGACATCGCAGTGGAGACAAATTACATCCATTTCATCACAATGCTCAATCAGCATTTTTCATGTGACTCCACATCTGTGAGCTCTGCGCCTTTAATTAAGGCTCCAGCATATTGCGATATAAACACTCCGCCGTTAAATGAATCCTTTTGGTGATCCTTTCTAATAGAACAAGGGGTAAAATATGTTTCAATCTATTTAGCTTTAACTTCCGAGGAAGTTTTTGAAAATCTTTAAGAAACTGTTTTCAAACAGATTTCTTATTAAATTATCTATTTCTCGTTGGTGTGCTTTTCCAAATATCTTAATCTTCTTTAAGTTCAGTGTCTGCGTTGTGCTCTTCAGTGTCTGTATTGTCCACTATTTCTACAATTTTTCTTTTGAGGATTTTTTGTTTTTCTGTTTTGAGTTCAGTCTCAGATTTTTTCTGTGAATTAACAGATATATTTAAGAATTTGTCCTATATGTCTTTATCGCAACTATGCTAATATAAGATTGACGTACGTATACAGAAGGTTTTATGTTTTTCACTCTGGACAAAATATATTTTTTGTGTTAGTTAGTATACATACAAAATTACTAATAACCATTATATAAACATTAAATATAAAAACAACACGTGAAAACTCTGTGAAAAATATTTAAGTACATTATGAGAAGGTTGTATTTTTTGTACAAAAACCGCGTTGCATGTCATTATTATCATGATTAAACCCTGCTGCATAATGTTTAATATTTTTATGGTAAATCATGTTCAATTCATAGTACGTTTACATTGTACCGGAATTCATTAATCCATAGGGTTTAAAATGTCAATTTCTTAGAATATTTGCCAAATAAATCCTCATAAAGTAGGTTAGCCCGATAAAATGTTATAATGTAATGCCGTTTTATATGCTTAAGACGTCAAATATTATATGCATATTCGCTTTTGCATTAATAAATTCCAAATCAAATAAGAATTTTAGAAACAGTCGAGTTAAATTTTCATACAAGGTATAATTATAGAAAGTTAAACAGACTTACTATTCAAAACAATATGCCTTTTCCAGAACCTCCAAAAATGTGAAAACTTTTGTCACGATAACAATTTTTGCTTTTGGATACCGAAAAAATAGTAAAATGTAGTAGATTTTTTCAGTACAGTATATGAACATTTATCCTTCATTGTTTTCGAACTGAGAATATAAGTATGTATATATATTTATATATGTAACTTCTATACATTTTCAGGACTCTGACACTAGGACCTTTGAAGAATATAAAAATGAAACCAAACAATTTTGCTTGGAGAACAATTGTTTGCATTTCCTCAAAGACATTTTTGAAGTTTTTTTTTTTTTGAAAGCAACCAAGAATGCATCTCCAAATCACAGGAAGTCGTTAAAGAGGTAACTGTTTATATGAAGAATGTCGTTATGGGAAATAACAACGTCGATATTATAGACTATAACACACAAAATGGCGAATCATCGGCGATTCAACCTATTGCTAATAGTAGTATTAATATGACAACCGGAGATAGCTCCTGTGACAAATTTATATATATATATATATATATATGGGCAATATTGCCAATTTTTTAATATTCCATTTTCACAAAATCAGCTTTTTTGTTTTTGTGGCACATCTATAATTTTTGGTACACATATAGAGAAAAATGTTGTGACTCCGAAACCGCACGCGATCAAATTTTTGGTTGATGCGCGCAAAAGTTATCGAGGTTTTAATTTTGGGCATAAGAAAAAAATCTTAAAATTACGCCATTTATTATATTGACCAAAAACGTTGATATATATCTTCCTCCGTAAAATAAGAATATGAATATATTATAATAATCACGATAAAGTTGCACATATTCGCGAAATATGAGAAAAATAAAAAAATATAGCAGATTACATCAATATTTTCATTATATTAATGACATACACACACCTAAAAATAAATTTAAAAATATCTACATATCTACGATGGTGAATCAAATGATATCAAAATCACACAATTCCGTGTAGCGGTTTATAAATCAAAGCGACAACAAAACAAGATATTGAGGGAAAATATTTGTTTTTGGTTCGAAAAAAAATGTCATCATATTTATTGTTTTAATTGTATACAAGAAATTTCAGAAAAAAAATGTTGGGGTTATTCTGCTATTTTACCCGAATTTCGCCGAAAAATTGACTTATATAATAATAATCACTTTTTGTGTATAAGTATACACCTTGCGGATTATATCAAGACCATTCCGATAAATCTTAGAATTCTATAAATAGGAATAAATCTTAAAATAAAATAATATTATGAAATATACATTTTAAATTGCGTGTAAATCGCGTAATTCTCAAAATCATTTGATGCGCATGCGGTTTCCAGGAAGTACTGAAGTTTATCTTCCAATCCATATATATTTTGCGAAATTTCATTTGACGGCTAAGATGTGCCACACGTTGCATTGAAGTACCCAAAAAATCGTAAAACGCGAATAATTTCCGAAAACTCCATATGCCATAAACGCGCATCCGATTTCGATGTGCACCCTAAAAAAATACATCAATCTATACCATTTCAATGTGGTCCATTAAGAACCATGGATGTGCCAGCACAATCTATTTTTGAGATAAATTGCGTACATCTCTCTTTCGGCTGAAGTTTTTAAAGTTCTCTTTTTGAAAAAGATCAAAATCCGTATGAGGTCATTTATTAAAGCGGAAATAATCCACAGATTTTTTCTGTGAATTAACAGATATATTTAAGAATTTGTCCTATATGTCTTTATCGCAACTATGCTAATATAAGATTGACGTACGTATACAGAAGGTTTTATGTTTTTCACTCTGTACAAAATATATTTTTTGTGTTAGTTAGTATACATACAAAATTACTAATAACCATTATATAAACATTAAATATAAAAACAACACGTGAAACCCCTGTAAAAAAAAATTAAAGTACTTTATGAGGAGGTTTTCTTTTTTTTGTACAAAAACCGCGTTGCATGTCATTAGTATCATGATTTCGATCAAGATTTAAAAAAACCCCTGCTGCATAATGATTATAATTTTTATGGTAAATCATGGTAAATTCATAGTACGTTTACATTGTACCATAGGGTTTAAATTGTCAATTAATTAGAATATTTGCTAAATAAATCCTAATAAAGTAAGTTAGCCCGATAAAATGTTATAATGTAATGCCCTTTTATATGCTTAAGACGTCAAATATTATATGCATATTCGCTTTTGCATTAATAAATTCCAAATCAAATAAGAATTTTAGAAACAGTCGAGTTCAATTTTCATACAAGGTATAATTATAGAAAGTTAAACAGACTTACTATTCAAAACAATATGCCTTTTCCAGAACCTCCAAAAATGTGAAAACTTTTGTCACGATAACAATTTTTGCTTTTGGATACCGAAAAAATAGTAAAATGTAGTAGATTTTTTCAGTACAGTATATGAACATTTATCCTTCATTGTTTTCGAACTGAGAATATAAGTATATTTCAGGACTCATTTTCAGGACTCTGACACTAGGTCCTTTGAAGAATATAAAAATGAAACCAAACAATTTTGCTTGGAGAACAATTGTTTGCATTTCCTCGAAGGCATTTTTGAAGGTTTTGGTTTTGAAAGCAGCCAAGAATGCATCTCTAAACCACAGGAAGTCGTTAAAGAGGTAACTGTTTATATGAAGAATGTCGTTATGGGAAATAACAACGTCGATATTATAGACTATAACACACAAAATGGCGAATCATCGGCGATTCAGTCTATTGCTAATAGTAGTATTAATATGACAACGGAGGTAGCTCCTGTGACATATATATATATATATATATATATATATGGGCAATATTGCCAATTTTTTAATATTCCATTTTCACAAAATCAGCTTTTTTGTTTTTGTGGCACATCTATAATTTTTGGTACACATATAGAGAAAAATGTTGTGACTCCGAAACCGCACGCGATCAAATTTTTGGTTGATGCGCGCAAAAGTTATCGAGGTTTTAATTTTGGGCATAAGAAAAAAATCTTAAAATTACGCCATTTATTATATTGACCAAAAACGTTGATATATATCTTCCTCCGTAAAATAAGAATATGAATATATTATAATAATCACGATAAAGTTGCACATATTCGCGAAATATGAGAAAAATAAAAAAATATAGCAGATTACATCAATATTTTCATTATATTAATGACATACACACACCTAAAAATAAATTTAAAAATATCTACATAATCTAAACACGATGGTGAATCAAATGATATCAAAATCACACAATTCCGTGTAGCGGTTTATAAATCAAAGCGACAACAAAACAAGATATTGAGGGAAAATATTTGTTTTTGGTTCGAAAAAAAATGTCATCATATTTATTGTTTTAATTGTATACAAGAAATTTCAGAAAAAAAATGTTGGGGTTATTCTGCTATTTTACCCGAATTTCGCCGAAAAATTGACTTATATAATAATAATCACTTTTTGTGTATAAGTATACACCTTGCGGATTATATCAAGACCATTCCGATAAATCTTAGAATTCTATAAATAGGAATAAATCTAAAAATAAAATAATATTATGAAATATACATTTTAAATTGCGTGTAAATCGCGTAATTCTCAAAATCATTTGATGCGCATGCGGTTTCCAGGAAGTACTGAAGTTTATCTTCCAATCCATATATATTTTGCGAAATTTCATTTGACGGCTAAGATGTGCCACACGTTGCATTGAAGTACCCAAAAAATCGTAAAACGCGAATAATTTCCGAAAACTCCATATGCCATAAACGCGCATCCGATTTCGATGTGCACCCTAAAAAAATACATCAATCTATACCATTTCAATGTGGTCCATTAAGAACCATGGATGTGCCAGCACAATCTATTTTTGAGATAAATTGCGTACATCTCTCTTTCGGCTGAAGTTTTTAAAGTTCTCTTTTTGAAAAAGATCAAAATCCGTATGAGGTCATTTATTAAAGCGGAAATAATCCACAGAAAATGCAAATAAATCCACGATATTTTCAAAAACATTTTTTGCCAAATTTCGTGTTTTTGGAAGGCCAGTTCCCGCCGTTCTAGTAGATGGATTTTCACGAAGAAGATTTTATATCATCCGAAACGTAAAAAAACCTTATTGATCGCGGGTACCCATATCATTCAGTTGACAGATCTAAAAATTTGGCCCGAAAAATAGGTTTTTTAGAAATTTGATCGCACAAAATTCGCACCTTCGGATGAGTATTACTCTGAAGCTGTACATACTACATACACAAAATACATATCAAATTACGCAGATTCGCAACTACAATAATCTTATAATCGATTTTTATAAATTCCTGTTTGCGTAATAAAGCTAGAAGTAAAATTAAAAAACACTCAAAATCAAAATTTAAAGGTAGATGCAGTTAAAATTTTGAAAAATGATACATAAGGGGCGTAGTCCCCATTTTGTTGGCTGCTAGTTTTCTTTTGACACGAAGATCGTGGCTTAGTCACAAATCGATAGAGAACATAAAAAAAACTCGTTCGCCTCAACCTGTTTTTACACATTTTTTTACATTAAAGTAGACCACCAAAATAAAGTTTGGAGGTCAATATCATGAACAGTTTACAACGACAGATCAATTAACCCAAAGTTATTCACTTTTTTTCATATACTTAAGTAGTTCCCGTGTTATAAAAGGGTGAACCTCCGCTTCAGCTATGTTAAAAAATTGGCAATATTGCCCATATATATATATATATATATATATATATATATATATTTAAATGATAGTGAGCTTAACTCGGCTAGACCTCCGTTAACTGAAATTCAAAATGTCAGACTTTCACAGGAAACAATTACATTCGCCAGAACATCTATTTCATTTGAAACTGGTGATTTGCATTCGATGAAAGGCATACCGAGTTCAGAGAATGCAGGAGAAAATGGGGGACAAGTTGAATTCATTTCGTTTGTAGAAAATTCCACATATAGCGGAATTAGTTTTTCTCAAACGAACAATTTTGCTCAGTCTCAAGAATTTATTACCTCTATGGATGTCAATATCAAGAAAAACATTGAAAATGACATAATGAATGATGTTGGGGTAGAACCTAGAATACATGTGAAATATATTAATAGCATTCAGCTTGAAAAAATTGTTGACTCCCAACATGAAATTGGAAAAATCCACACATTTTGAAGGATGTATTTTAAGCTCAACAAAGCAGGATTCATTAATTGACATTACCAGTGACACACATCCGTTGTTAGACGAAAGTATTGTGATTATAAACAAATTAAAATAGCTGACAAACCAAATGTAAATGTGGTAATTTCAAATAAACCCAGAGTCGGTTTCAATGAATGATTCACATACAGAGGCGAGGAAGAAGAAGCTGTAATTAAAAAAATTCTTAGAGGACTTGGTACGTTTGAAATATCAAACAATTAACAATGTATGTCCTATAAACTACTATACAAACCATTTCAATAATAATGGTGTGTTATTATTGTATTTCGAGTGCCTATAGTATAATCATGACTGTGGCAAATACAAATTTGTAGTGGACACTAAAACAAAAGACAATTCTACAACACAGCAAGTAGTGGTACATGCACCAATGGTTAAACATCATCAGCTTCGCGGTGTTCGGCGTATGGTAGCAAGAACCGAAATTAGACACTTCAATGTGCATAATTTTAGAAATTTAAAACTATTTTTTCAATCGAGGTTCCTCAAAATGTGGGAAATGACCAAAATGTACTCACAAACGATGGAGCAAGACTACTTAAACAGGAAGCAGGTAGAAAAAATGATCGTGACAAAGACCCTTTCTATGACATTGTAAAAATGCAAGTCGACAAAAATTGGGATACATCCAGTATGTCTCAATACAGGACATATATTTGTTTACCAAAGAGCAAATAAAGATTCCAAAAAATAAAAAGATTTGTAATCTTAGTATAAAAATACAGTATTCTTTGATGCTACGGGAAGTTTAGTCCGTAAGCTTGATCCAGATTCTAGCCGAGTCTTATAGTATTGTTATGCACATAAAAAAAGGGACACCAAAGGTCTTATAGTGACTATAGCAGAATCTTTTTTGAACAGTCATTACTCTGGACATGTGTCAAGATTCCTGTTATATCTTGAAACATACTGTCGTAAAAATGGGATGCCTATAGCAAAACGCGTTTGTACAGATTGGAGTTTGGCTTCAATATATGCAGTGTAATATTGACGGCTGATGGTAATATTGACGGCTATTAAGAATTGCACGTTTAAAATGTTCAATCGGATAGCCGAATTTTCTATTTGTCATAGATAGCCGTCCAGGAATGATTATTGAAAAACAAAAATTGTTGGAAAAATTGATTTCTGCCTGTCCCTAGAGGGAATGTCTTAAATCACTGGCCGAAGGCCAACTATTTTCAATAATTTTTAATTAAAACGAAATTATTTGTGAATGTATAATGTGTTCGCTTTGCAACCATACTAATATTACCGTCATCGGTCTAAAAATGACGAACTTATGAACAAAGGAATTTCGGAACTTCAAGTGTCTATATTTCGGGATGTTTGGCTTCTCCCATGAAAATCATAACTTTTCGTGATCAGGGAGACGAGACCTACGTGTGGTAAGAAAGTCATCTAAAATGAGTCCCTAAACTTATATTGTTTAGAATTACTTTTTGAGACGATTTATACATGTATTATTTTAAACAAGTTACAGGTCACCTTTATGATCTGTATGGAATAAAATTTGGTACACTCCATCCGAAACTTTATTTGGCACAAAGACGAGCCCAATTGATATTGGTCAAAATCGGTTCAGATTTATAAATAGATACCATATATTTTTTTACCCTCCACCATAGTATGGAGGGTATATTAGTTTTGTTTTTCCGTTTGTAACGCATCGAAATAATAATTTCCGAAAATTCTATGACGATTTAAGCATGGCCGTCTGTCCGTCCGTCTGTTGTTCTTCTGAAGGAATTGAGATAGGGTGCTGAAATTTAGCAGAGGTTTGTCTTTTGTATGCCAGCAGGTCAAGTTTGAAGATGGGATATATCGCTCCACGTTTAGGCATAGCTACCATATAACGGTACCCCCAATTTTGGTACATTGGGTTCATATTGGGTACCAAATGTCTCCACATAAAATTATTAATTTCGGACCACTTTTTCTGGTAGCCCCTATATAACGGTACCTCCTAATTTTCAGTATTTTGGGGGTTTTGATCGTATTGTTCACCGAATTGGCTGTAATTTAGTATTTTGAGTTCTTAATAGGTACCAAATCTCTCCACAAAAAATTATGAATAGAGGTCCATTTTTTTAGGATAGCCCTTATATAAGGGTACCCTCATTTTTCGGTATTTTGGGTTTCTTGAGCGTTGCAATTCAGTATTTTGTAGTTGTATATGGTAACAAATCTCACCACCAAAAATTGTTAATATTCGCCCCCCTTTTTGGTGTAGTCCCCATATAACCCCCTTTTTTATACAATACCAGCAAAGTGCATGCTACTTCGTATGCGGAAAGGGAAATCGTGAATACTGTAAAATTTGTTGTACTATGGTTCTGAATTCCAAATTGTTCCAAATTTAGTGAGGTTTTTATTCGTACACATAAATTTGAGTTTCCAAAGTTGTCTCCATAGCTCAATACTACCCTTCAACAATAATCTAAATTCCTAATCTCAGGATTCAAACAAATCCAAATTGTTCCAAATTTAGTACCATTTAGTACTTTTCATACACATAAGTAAGAATTTCTAAAACTACATCAGTCCTACACTTTACCGGTAATCTTAATTCCACCAAAGCCCAAATTGTACCTAATTTAGTACTTTTCGCACTCACAATTACAAATTTCCAAAAGTACCTCAATTCTTTCGAATAGTAATAGTAAGTCCAAATTTAGGAATTCCAGCTCTGTCTGTTTATTAAAAACCAAATTTTACCAGATTTGGTACCATTTTGTAATTTTCGTACCCATATATCAAACCTATCTCAATATTCCAAACCTGCTTTGAGTCGTAAGTCCTAAATTGTACCAGGTTTTTGTATCACTCTGTACTTTTCTTACACTGTCACTGTAACCTAGGTTGCAACTTTCAGGATTCGAGTCTACCCCTTCACCAAAGACCAAATTGTACGAAATTTTGTTCTTTTCGAGTACGAGTTTCGAAAAATACCTCAGTCATGCACTCCAATAGTAACCTTAAATTCATATGAAAGGATTCCAGCTCTATCCGTCCACCAACATCCAAATTGTACTAATTTAGTACCATTTATTACTTTTTCCACACTGCAACAGTAATTTTAATCATAAACTTCAGGAAAACTGCCCATCCGTTCACATAGATCCAAATTGTACTATATTTAGTAACATTTAGTACTTTTCGTACTTATGAGTTCGAATTTCTAACCCTGTCTCAAACTTTTGCTATAACAGTAATTTTATTTTCAAATATAAGTTTTCCATCTCCACCCTTTCACTCAAATCTAAACTGTACTGAACTTAGTACTATTTGGCACACATAATTACACATTTTTATACCTTCCACCATAGTATGGAGGGTATATTAGTTTTGTTTTTCCGTTTGTAACGCATCGAAATACTCATTTCCGACCCTATAAAGTATATATATTCTTGATCAGCGTAAAATTCTAAGACGATTTATGCATGTCCGTCTGTCTGTTGTAATCACTCTAGCGTCTAAACGAATTGAGACAGAGCCCCAAAATTTTGCATAGAGTCGTCTTTTGTCTGCAGGCAGGTCAAGTTATATCAGTCCACGTTTAGGCATAGCTCCCATATAAGGGTACCCCCCCAATTTTCGGTATTTTGAGGTTCTTGAGCGTGTTTTTCAACCGAATTCGCTGAAATTTAGTACTTTGAGTTCTTATTGGGTAGCAAATATCCCCACTAAAAATTATGAATATAGGTCCATTTTTTTCGGACAGCCCCCATGTAAGGGTACCCCCCAAATTTCGGTATTTTGAGATTCTTAGGCGTGTTTTTCAACCGAATTCGCTGAAATTTGGTACTTTGAGTTCTTATTGGGTACCAAATAAACCTACTAAAAATTATAAATATAGGTAAATTTTTTCTAGTACCCCCCATATAAGGGTACCCCTCAATTTTCGGTATTTTGGGGTTCTTGAGCGCGTTTATCAACAGAATTTGCTGCAATTTGGTATTTTGTAGTCGTATATGGTAACAAATCTCCCTACCAAAAATTATTAATATTAGCCCCCCTTTTGGGCAGTCCCCATATATCCCCCTTTTTATACCCTCCACCATAGTATGGAGGGTATATTAGTTTTGTTTTTCCGTTTGTAACGCATCGAAATAATCATTTCCGACCCTATAAAGTATATATATTCTTGATCAGCGTAAAATTCTATGACGATCTAAGCATGTCTGTCTGTCTGTCTGTTGTAATCACTCACTTTAGCGTCTAAACGAATTGAGATAGATCGCCAAAATTTTGCATAGAGTCGTCTTTTGTCTGCAGGCAGGTCAAGTTCGAAGATTGGCTTTATCGTTCCACGTTTAGGTATACCTCCCATATAAGGGTACCCCCCATATTTTCGGTATTTTGGGGTTCTTGAGCGCGTTTTTCAACCGAATTCGCTGAAATTTGGTACATTTCGTTCTTATTGGGTACTCAATGTCTCCACAAAAAATTATAAATATAGGTCCACTTTTTCTGGTAGCCCCCATATATCGGTACCTCCTAATTTTCAGTATTTTGGGGGTTTTTAACGTATTTTTCCACCGAATTAGCTGTAATTTAGTATTTTGAGTTCTTAATAGGTACCAAATCTCTCCACAAAAAATTATGAATATAGGTCCATATTTTCGGATAGCCCCCATATAAGGGTACCCCCCAAATGTCGGTATTTTGGGGTTCTTGAGCGCGCTTTTCAACCGATTTCGCTGAAATTTGGTACATTTGGTTCCTATTGGGTGCCAAATATTTCCACCAAAAATTATAAATATAGGTCCAATTTTTCTGGTAGCCCCCATATAAGGGTACCCCCAATTTTCGCGAATTTGGTGTTCTTGAGCACGGTTTTCAACCGAATTCGCTGAAATTTGGTATTTTGTAGTCGAATATGGTAACAAATTTCTCTACAAAAAATTTTTAATATGTACCCCCTTTTTGGGGTAGTCCCCATATAACCCCTTTTTTATATTAAAATAGTTATGAAATTTGTTCCGCGTTTTGGGTTTGGTTCTAAAACTCTGTTGTAATATATCACCTGTGGAGGATATCGAGATAAAAAACTAGAACATACGGTTCGATAATGAACTATATATGAACTATAACCCGTATTTAAACCTAGCCCCTGTGTGGGAGGTACCAGAAGGAGTGGACCGATATTCCCTATCTTCGAATTTGAACTAAGTTTGGAAAAAATAATAAGATTGGCAAAGTTTGGATGAAATGTAAATTTTCTGAAACGGATTTGGTCCAAAGAAACATGGGGTCTAGAACCAATATTTCGATGAGGCACATTTTCACGGTGTAAATTGTATACACCCTCATTAGCCATAAGGCTGAGGGTATAATTATCCATTAAAAATTTCTGAAATTTGTATTATAGTTCACATAGAAATGTCGGTATAGGTCCACTTTTTGGTATGTTCCCTATATTTTCATTTCTAGTACCTGTCAGTATATCTATGGTGGAGGGTAACCAAAGTTCGGCCCGGCCGAACTTAACGCTTATTCACTTGTTTATATTAAAATAGTTATCTGATTTGTTACGCGTTTTGAGTTTGGTTCTAAGACTCGGTTGTAATCATTTCACCTGCGTAGGATATCGAGATAAAAAATTAGAACGTAAGGTTTGATAATGAATTGGACCGACATCTTCGAATTTGAACTAAGATTAGAAGAAATAATAAGATGAGAAAAGTTTGGATAAAATCTAATTTTTTGCAAAGAAACATGGGGTCTAGAACCAATATTAAAGTGTATAAAGTGTATACATCGATGTTAAAGTGTATACACCGTCATTAGCTGTAAGGCTGAGGGTATGATTATCCATTAAAAATTTCTGAAATTTGTATTATTGTTTACATTATGGCTTACATAATCCGCTTTTAGAAATGTCGGTATAGGTCCACTTTTTGACATGTTCCCTATATTTTCATTTCTAGTACCTGTCCGTATATCTATGGTGGAGGGTATCCAAAGTTCGGCCCGGCCGAACTTAACGCTTTTTCACTTGTTAAAACTACCTCCATGTCTCTCCACACTTAATTTTAATTCCAAATTTTAAAATTCCTTCACACTCAAAATGAATTGTACCATATGTTGTACCATTTAGTGTTTCTCGTATCCATAAGTACCAAATTCCAATACTATCTTAATTCTGTAATTTTCATTTCAAATTTAAGTTTTCCATCTCTATCCGTTAAATGCAATCTTCCATCTATATCCGTTAAATGTAATCTACATTGTACCAAATGTTGTACCATTTAGTACATATAATGACGAATTTTCAAATCTGCCAACATATCTCAATCTTGCACTTCAACTGTAATATTAATTCAAAATTTCAGAATCTCAACCCAATTCGTTCTCACATAAACAATCTGTAAACTATTTGGTACTTTTTGTTTCTATAATTAAGAATTTCCACACTCAAAATTTCAAGCTTCTACCTTTAGCCGTTTCGTCTGGGCAATGATCTGTCCGTCAGTCACTCACTCAACACTAAGCTCTTTTATATATTAAGATTTTTCGGTTACTTGCACATCAAAATTTGCGAAATTTTTTTGAAATTGAACGAACTTAAATATGTGACGTTTATCTATCTATATTTAAGTGAACCTGCTAACATCAATCCATACATATGCCATTCTACAACCTATGCTAAATTCCAAATTGGAAGTTTGGTGCACCATTTGCCTCAAATCGGACTGAAATATATATGGGAGGTATATCTAAATATGAATCGATTTCAACGAAACTTGCCAAAGATTCTTTGTATTAACTCCAGTACATGGTACAAAATTGTGTGCCAATTGGACAAACTTTGGGTCTTTCGCACACAACATACATAAAAACGGAAAAAATATATGTATACTAGCATATGTATCCTACACTCTAACAGTAATCTTAATTCCACCAAAGTCCAAATTGTACCAAATTTAGTTCTTTTGGTACTCATAAGTACAAATTGCCAAATGTAAATTAATTCTGCTTTTAAATAGTAATCGTAATCATTGAAGACCAAATTATACCATTTGATACCATTCTCTACTTTTCGTACTCATATTCCAAACCTATCTCAATATTTCAAACCTTCTGTAATTTTACTTCCAATCTTAAGTTTTCCATCTCCATCGGTTAACTTTAATTCAAATTTAATTCAATTGTAATTGTATTTTGTACCATTCAGTAAACATAATGACAAATTTTCCAAACTACTGACTTATCTCAATCCTGCACTCTAACTGTAATACTAATTCAAATATCAGCCCTATCCGTTCACGCAAAAACAATTTCCAAACTATTTGGTACCATTTAGTACTTTTTGTTTCTATAATGAAGAATTTCCTAAACTACATCAATCTTACACTCCAACAGGAATTTTAATTCCAAAATTCTGGAGTCCAGCTCTATCCGTTCTCAAATAATCAAGTTGTACCAAATATAGTACCATTTAGTACACATAAGTACTATGCATCCATATCTCAATTCTATGTTCCAACAGCAACCATTGTTCCAAATTTTAGGTTTCCAGCTCTCTCCGTTCACCCAAATCCTAATTGTACACATAAATAGGAATTTGCAAATATGTCTCTATAGCTCAATCTTCAACAGCAATCTTAATTTCAAATTTCAGGCTTTCAGCTCTATCCGTTCAAATAAAATCCAAATTGTGCTAAATTTGGTACCATATAGTACTTTTGGTACCATAAGTGTACCTTAATCCTACATTCAACAGTCATTTTTCACAATTTGAAGACTCCAGCTCTATCTGTTCACCTTAATCCAACTTGGACCAAATTTAGTACCATTTTGTACTTTTTATACACATAAGTACGAATTTCTAAAGCATTTCCATACATCAACACAACTTCCCAGCCTGTATTCCATATAAAATTTCAAGATTCTAGCTATATATGTTCAACATATATACAATTAGAACTAAATTTAGTAACTTTTAGTACACTTATAGGTCGAATTTCCAAAAACCCTTTTGTACATCTTTCTAACTTTCCATCAGTGACCCCCATTCCAAATTTCAGAATTCTAGCTCTTTGCGTTTGCCTAATATTTGGTACATTTTAGTACATTTCGTACCCTTCTAGTTCGAATTTCCAGAAACCCAGCCTTATCTCACAAACAACAACCCACACTCAAAATTTCAAGGTTCTAGCTTCAGCCGTTTCGTCTGGGCAATGATCTGTCAGTCAGTCACTCACTCACTTAACACTAAGCTCTTTCATATATAGCATTTCCACATTAAATGAAACCTTTTACAAATTAAATGAACCCTTTTCCAAATTAAATGAACCCTTTTCCAAATTAAATGAAACCTTTTCCAAATTAAATGAAACCTTTTCCAAATTAAATGAAACCTTTTCCACTTGAAATGAAACATTTTACAAATAGAATGAAACCTTTTCCAATTGAAATGAAACCTTTTACAAATAGAATGAAACTTTTTCCAAATTAAATGAAACCTTTATTCTTATCTAAGGAAATATAATATTTGCACTAATTTTAAACCAATATTTGAAAAATTAAATCAAAGAATATTAACAAGTATAGTTGTACGGCTATGTAATTAACATAAATATTCTTTAATTCGGTGTGATTTCATTTAATATCTTTACTACATAAAACTAAATAAATAGTAATACAAACTGGGGTATTTCTTGACATTTTAATAAATAAATATTTAAGAACAAGAATTGAATACCCGGTCCTAAATGCGAAATACATATTTGACTTAATAAATTGTTGATGATAAGGTAACTGCTTATCTTAATGAAGGGGTTCCCGACTTGCAGCTTGTGGGATTTTCAAAACCATGTCCATAACGTAGTTAGAACAATCTTGCCAAGTAAGCTTTTGAATACTTCGCTCGATTACATCAACAATGTTATGTTCCATTGAAACGTCACACAGCTCAGCTCTTGCACATAATTTTATTTTTGAAAATGCATTTTCGATTGGATTTAGCATTGGAGAATAAGTTGGTAAGAATTTAAGGTTGCATCTTTTGGATTCGATCAAATTTTTTATGTCATGTCGCTTGTGTATTTGAGCGTTATTTTCCAACTCTGGATTGATTTTCTCAAAAAAAATTTCTATAAATAATTTAAATCTGTCTGCATTGACACTGGAATTAGAAAGGATTGTGTGATGTACAACTCCCGCGTTGTTTATTGCTGCAATTATAGTGACATTACGACCTCTGACCGTAGGCAACACAATGTGTGCTCTTGTTCCTTGTCTTGAACGGGCTTGGGTTCTTCGTATGTGAAGATTAAATCCACACTTATCAATGAATATAAATTTTTCTCCTTGTTGGGGTATCCATTTTGTAAAGTCTTGAGCATATTTTGGTCTCAAGCCTAATGTTCTGGAGTCATTCTTTCGTTCTATTTCAATAGAGGCCATCTTAAACGTAATTTTTAATTTCCGTAATCCATATTCTATGCAGCTTGTGGAAATATTTATATCATTTTCTCTCAACAGTTTAGTTTTTATGGCTTATGGCTTTTCCAGGTTGACTTTCTACATAGAACTCGATCAGACTTAAAACTTGTGATGTCAACAACTTAATTCTATTTCCTCCACGCTTATTTTCGAATCCAAAAGATGCAACCTTAAATTCTTACCGCCTTATTCTCCAATGCTAAATCCAATCGAAAATGCATTTTCAAAAATAAAATTATGTGGAAGAGCTGAGCTGTGTGACGTTTCAATGGAACATAACATTGTTGATGTAATCGAGCGAAGTATTCAAAAGCTTACTCGGCAAGATTGTTCTAACTACATTATGGACATGGTTTTGAAAATCCCACAAGCTGCAAGTCGGGAACCCCTTCATTAAGATAAGCAGTTACCTTATCATCAACAATTTATTAAGTCAAATATGTATTTCGCATTTAGGACCGGGTATTCAATTCTTGTTCTTAAATATTTATTTATTAAAATGTCAAGAAATACCCCAGTTTGTATTACTATTTATTTAGTTTTATGTAGTAAAGATATTAAATGAAATCACACCGAATTAAAGAATATTTATGTTAATTACATAGCCATACAACTATATTTGTTAATATTCTTTGATTTTATTTTCAAATATTGGTTTAAAATTAGTGCAAATATTATATTTCCTTAGATAAGAATAAAGGTTTCATTTAATTTGGAAAAAGTTTCATTATATTTGTAAAAGGTTTCATTTCAATTGGAAAAGGTTTCATTCTATTTGTAAAAGGTTTCATTTCAAGTGGAAAAGGTTGGAAAAGGGTTCATTTAATTTGGAAAAGGTTTCATTTAATGTGGAAATGCTATATATAGATAGATGAGAGCTAGAAATAGTTATTTCTGAACCGATTTTCATGAAACTTAGCACAAATCATTCTAGACTTAATCCAGTACGCTATGGAAAATTTCGCGCAAATCGAAATCACGAAACTTAGCACACATCATTCTAGACTCAATTCAGTACGACATGCCAAATTACGTGCAAATCTAAAGATATATAGGGGCTTTGGTGCACCATTTACATAAAATCTGACGAACATATATATGGGAGCTATATCTAAATCTGAGTCGATTTTCACGAAATTTAGCACACAATATTCTAGTCATAATTCAGTATGCTACGCCAAATTTCGTAATCGAAAAATATATAGGGGCTTCGGTGCACCATTTACATAAAATCGGACGAGGATATATGTGGAAGATATATCTAGATTTGAACCAATTTTTTTCAATTTCAATAGGGTTCGTCCTTGGGCCAAATAAATTCTGTGTATCATATTTCATCTAAATCGGATTATAAATGTGACCTGTACTTTGTTTAAC
>NW_026881508.1:0-3530 GCF_032173495.1 Musca vetustissima | reverse complement strand
AATGCTATATGCGCTTTTAGATTGGTTGTAACTCAACCCGTTTTCTCAAAATCAACTACCATGTCAAAGTAAGAAAATCTCAAATTTTGCCTTCAAAATGTGAAATTTACCTACATACTGAAAAAACTTTTTGGTGCATGTAATCAAAGAATCAATGTTGTAATTCTTATTAGTACGTCTGCGTAATGCTATATGCGCTTTTAGTTTGGTTGTAACTCAACCCGTTTTCTCAAAATCAAGTAAGAAAATCTCAACTTTTGCCTTCAAAATGTGAAATTTACCTACATACTGAAAAAACTTGTTGGTGCATGTAATCAAAGAATCAATTTTGTAATTCTTATTGGTACGTCTGCGTAATGCTATATGCGCTTTTAGTTTGGTTGTAACTCAACCCGTTTTCTCACAATCAACTACAATGTCAAAGTAAGAAAATCTCAAATTTTCCCTTCAAAATGTGAAATTTACCTACATACTGAAAAAACTTTTTGGTGCATGTAATCAAAGAATCAATGTTGTAATTCTTATTAGTACGTCTGCGTAATGCTATATGCGCTTTTAGTTTGGTTGTAACTCAACCCGTTTTCTCAAAATCAACTACCATGTCAAAGTAAGAAAATCTCAAATTTTGCCTTCAAAATGTGAAAATGTTCAAAATGTGAAATTTACCTACATACTGAAAAAACTTTTTCTTGCATGTAATCAAAGAATCAATGTTGTAATTCTTATTAGTACGTCTGCGTAATGCTATATGCGCTTTTAGTTTGGTTGTAACTCAACCCGTTTTCTCAAAATCAACTACCATGTCAAAGTAAGAAAATCTCAAATTTTGCCTTCAAAATGTGAAATTTACCTACATACTGAAAAAACTTTTTGGTGCATGTAATCAAAGAATCAATGTTGTAATTCTTATTAGTACGTCTGCGTAATGCTATATGCGCTTTTAGTTTGGTTGTAACTCAACCCGTTTTCTCAAAATCAACTACCATGTCAAAGTAAGAAAATCTCAAATTTTGCCTTCAAAATGTGAAATTTACCTACATACTGAAAAAACTTTTTGGTGCATGTAATCAAAGAATCAATGTTGTAATTCTTATTAGTACGTCTGCGTAATGCTATGTCAAAGTAAGAAAATCTCAAATTTTGCCTTCAAAATGTGAAATTTACCTACATACTGAAAAAACTTTTTCTTGCATGTAATCAAAGAATCAATGTTGTAATTCTTATTAGTACGTCTGCGTAATGCTATATGCGCTTTTAGAGTGGTTGTAACTCAACCCGTTTTCTCAAAATCAACTACCATGTCAAAGTAAGAAATTCTCAAATTTTGCCTTCAAAATGTGAAATTTACCTACATACTGAAAAAACTTTTTCTTGCATGTAATCAAAGAATCAATGTTGTAATTCTTATTAGTACGTCTGCGTAATGCTATATGCGCTTTTAGATTGGTTGTAACTCAACCCGTTTTCTCAAAATCAAAGAATCAATGTTGTAATTCTTATTAGTACGTCTGCGTAATGCTATATGCGCTTTTAGTTTGGTTGTAACTCAACCCGTTTTCTCAAAATCAACTACCATGTCAAAGTAAGAAAATCTCAAATTTTGCCTTCAAAATGTGAAATTTACCTACATACTGAAAAAACTTTTTGGTGCATGTAATCAAAGAATCAATGTTGTAATTCTTATTAGTACGTCTGCGTAATGCTATATGCGCTTTTAGTTTGGTTGTAACTCAAACTGTTTTCTCAAAATCAACTACCATGTCAAAGTAAGAAAATCTCAAATTTTGCCTTCAAAATGTGAAATTTACCTACATACTGAAAAAACTTTTTGGTGCATGTAATCAAAGAATCAATGATGTAATTCTTATTAGTACGTCTGCGTAATGCTATATGCGCTTTTAGTTTGGTTGTAACTCAACCCGTTTTCTCAAAATTAATGCTATATGCGCTTTTAGATTGGTTGTAACTCAACCCGTTTTCTCAAAATCAACTACCATGTCAAAGTAAGAAATTCTCAAATTTTGCCTTCAAAATGTGAAATTTACCTACATACTGAAAAAACTTTTTGGTGCATGTAATCAAAGAATCAATGTTGTAATTCTTATTAGTACGTCTGCGTAATGTTATATGCGCTTTTAGTTTGGTTGTAACTCAACCCGTTTTCTCAAAATCAACTACCATGTCAAAGTAAGAAAATCTCAAATTTTGCCTTCAAAATGTGAAATTTACCTACATACTGAAAAAACTTTTTCTTGCATGTAATCAAAGAATCAATGTTGTAATTCTTATTAGTACGTCTGCGTAATGCTATATGCGCTTTTAGAGTGGTTGTAACTCAACCCGTTTTCTCAAAATCAACTACCATGTCAAAGTAAGAAATTCTCAAATTTTGCCTTCAAAATGTGAAATTTACCTACATACTGAAAAAACTTTTTCTTGCATGTAATCAAAGAATCAATGTTGTAATTCTTATTAGTACGTCTGCGTAATGCTATATGCGCTTTTAGATTGGTTGTAACTCAACCCGTTTTTCTCAAAATCAACTACCATGTCAAAGTAAGAAAATCTCAACTTTTGCCTTCAAAATGTGAAATTTACCTACATACTGAAAAAACTTTTTGGTGCATGTAATCAAAGAATCAATGATGTAATTCTTATTAGTACGTCTGCGTAATGCTATATGCGCTTTTAGTTTGGTTGTAACTCAACCCGTTTTCTCAAAATCAACTACCATGCCAAAGTAAGAAATTCTCAAATTTTGCCTTCAAAATGTGAAATTTACCTACATACTGAAAAAACTTTTTCTTGCATGTAATCAATGCTATCAGTTGTCAAAGTAAAAAATCTCAAATTTTGCCTTCAAAATGTGAAATTTACCTACATACTGAAAAAACTTTTTGGTGCATGTAATCAAAGAATCAATGTTGTAATTCTTATTAGTACGTCTGCGTAATGCTATATGCGCTTTTAGTTTGGTTGTAACTCAACCCGTTTTCTCAAAATCAACTACCATGTCAAAGTAAGAAAATTCTCAACTTTTGCCTTCAAAATGTGAAATTTACCTACATACTGAAAAAACTTTTTGGTGCATGTAATCAAAGAATCAATGATGTAATTCTTATTTCTCGCATGTAATCAAAGAATCAATGTTGTAATTCTTATTAGTACGTCTGCGTAATGCTATATGCGCTTTTAGTTTGGTTGTAACTCAACCCGTTTTCTCAAAATCAACTACCATGTCAAAGTAAGAAATTCTCAAATTTTGCCTTCAAAATGTGAAATTTACCTACATACTGAAAAAACTTTTTCTTGCATGTAATCAAAGAATCAATGTTGTAATTCTTATTAGTACGTCTGCGTAATGCTATATGCGCTTTTAGTTTGGTTGTAACTCAACCCGTTTTCTCAAAATCAACTACCATGTCAAAGTAAGAAAATCTCAACTTTTGCCTTCAAAATGTGAAATTTACCTACATACTGAAAAAACTTTTTGGTGCATGTAATCAAAGAATCAATGATGTAATTCTTAT